>NW_024355205.1:12033631-12051248 GCF_902729225.1 Pteropus medius
CAAACTTTCAGCATTTATGGCTATTTTAATAGGGTGACCACCTTGTCCCAGTTTGTGAGAATCTTTTCCTCATAAAACCACAAAATGCATCCTGGGAAAGTCATTCATTCTAGGAACCCCCCAGTCCTAGGCAAATTGGAGAATTTGGACATTCTATTAATATTAGTAATGATTTCTTAAAAAGCAATATATAATACTAGAAACTATTCCTGGCCCCATCTGCCCTACAAATTTTATAACTAGTAGTTATCTTAAAATGAATTTCAGGGTGCTTAGAATCTAACAGTTTCTTCAACTTAGAAATAAAAATTGCTGATGCTTTTATTGAAAGATTGAAATAGAGCAAGAAACACCCAGAAGTCTCCAAGAGGACATATTAAACAGATTTCATGGAACATTACTAAGAAATTCATTAAACTTAAATGTTCTCTAAGCAAATTTTTATGCACTAATCAATTATTTATCCCAGTTGAAAACATAAAAGATAAGAAATACTGATTTAGGGGTGAAGAAGCTCATAGCACCACTTTAGTTAGTAGAATCATAGAAACCCACATCCACATTATTGGCTAGTGTCTTAATTTTGAGTTATTTACTCTGCAATTATCTCTTGTGAAAAATTCAGCTGAAATAATTGGCATGGGAGAACCCACAGGAAAAATTATTCATTTATTTATTTATCTGGAAGTCAGATCTCCAGAAAACCATTTAGTTGAGAAATATCACTCGAGCAAACTAAATAAATGCCTTCACAGAACTGTAATTTCACGTTATACTTTTAAATTTATCAAGAGTCCATAAAAGAAATGCTTACGAAAAAGAGTATTCATTCTTCTCAGCCTTCTGCCTGCTCATCAAATGGCTCCCCAGGGTTTCATCAGCCACTCATCTCTTCACTCGGTATTGTCTCCCCGCTTTTCTCACTTACTGTCAGGGTTTCATCTTCCCCCTCCCCCGCACATGTTGTTGACTTCCAAATCATTATTTCACATCGAAACTTTTCCTAAGATCTCATTTCATATATCCACTCGTCCATCCACATGTTGAAAATGTTTTCCTGAATACCCTACACAAAATTCAGTGTGTCTGTACTGCTCCGTTTCCTGTATTTCCGCTTTTGGTTGATGTAAGCTCATTGTTCATTGATTTTCCTTCTACAATGTTAATGAGATTCAAATTCTCAGTCTGACTCCTGATATGTATGGAATTCTTCCTCCTTATCTACCACCACTGGCTGAGTTCAGGCCCCTTTCATCTACTGATGTGACCAATAGTTTTACTGAAGTATTCAGAAGAGTTACAAGGGAAGCTTGTTGAATATGCAGATTCCTGAGTCCAGTGCCACAGATCCTGAAACAGTATGTTGGGGCGGAGCTGAACTTCAGTGGGAGCTGCCAGGTACCAGGGTACCTGATTAAGACAAGCCAAAATTAAAGTAACGGTAGAGACTTTAATTACTTAATGGGATCGTGTAACTAAAAAGCTAAACAAAAGAACTCATTGCTTCCACCCCCGTTCCATGTTTCCCCTTGGAAGGGCACCAGCTGAAGGATAGATGATGGGCACAGACATGGGGTTCCTGCAGTTTTATGGACCCAGGGTCCTAAGGGCAGGAGAAAAATACAGACTAGGAGTGGAAATACTGAGTACAGAATCTGGGTGAAGAAAAGTGTCTTCAAGGCTCCCCTTCCTCTGCTAAGGAGGTTTGGGAAGAGGCACCTAAGGAGGCCCTGTGCAGAAGACTCTCAATGAAGAGGCCTCTGAGTGGACATACCCAGACTATGGCTGCAGCTATGTGTGAGAGCATGGCTGGCCAGAGGGCTTTAGTCCCTGACTGAAGGCACTGGTTGTGCTCCAAGTCTGGTGTGGGAAGGGCAGCTTCCCCATGAGGCCTGCCAGTTAAAGCCTCTGTAATGGCCTATGGTCAGGCCTGAGAAACCACACTTTGGTTTCTGGCCAGCAGCCAGTCATCTCACTGCCTTCTTAGCAGCAGATGATTCTGATGCTGGCAACTGGAGTCTGTCTGTATTTTGAGTGATATTGGCCAAGACTTTGGAATAGATTTTTGACTGGCTTTCCTGATTTCAATTTCTGCTTTTATCTAACCATCCTTCTCACATTGCCAGAGGAAAATTATTTTTAAGTCCGATTCCAAACATGCCACTTATTAACATAAAACTTTTCACCAGAAATCATCACTGGAATGAAAAAGTCTCAGGTTTTTACCAGGCATTTATTTGAGTAGTCACCTGCAGAACACACTCATGTCCCTCCTCTCCCTTTAACTTCTAACAATACTTAAGTACTGGTTTTGAGGGGATCTGGTATATACTTTTATCTCAACTCCTAACCTAGTGTTGACAATGGATATGAAGAAAAGTTTGTTAAATTCAATTAAATCCAATTGTTCCATGAAGCTTCTATGAAAAACACAGTTCATTACAAGCAAACATGGATACTTAAAACTTAATATAATACATTCCTCTCTAAGTTTAGAACTACAAAAATGCTTATGGACCCTAAATGGCTTTGATTTTTGTTTTTGCATTAGCTAATGAAGCAGACATAACCAATAGTGCTTTTCATTTTACTCTGGCTATCAAAAAAACAGGAATTAAATTTTTGCTGAATTTCACTAAAAGTCACTCATGTTTTAATTTTATTGTGTTTGTATCTTTTAATGTGAGGTGCCTCAAACTGATAAAGAAGTATGCATTATCTAAGTAATATATAAATGTAAATACATACACATACGGCTCGCCAACTGTCTGATTTACAGCTTTTTCATAAATTTCCCTGTGAATATAATCTCCTTAGTCTATGCCTTTTCTTTTAAAGACAGGTTATTGTCTCTACATTTCATCATAGGACAACAAAACTGTTATGGTATAACTATGGATATGTACAGATATCACTGAGTGCAATTCGCCTGTCACATGTCCTCTTTGCTCTGATTTCGATAGGACTTTGGTTGGGAAAAGGGCATTTTATTGCTGTGATTTGAAAGCTCAAAAAACCGGAAGAATTTAAAGCCCATTATTTGTTAATTTCTTGTCCTTTTCTTAAGAACACAAAATTATGTTATTCTATTTACTAAATCAGAAAAATTGTTTTTATTTTATAGGATAAGTTGACATGTCTATTTTTGGTAGGTAAAAACAAGTGAATCATAATTCTGTTGAATGAGAAATGAGTATATTTTCCAATTTAAGCTATTTTCAAACTGTATGACAAAGAAATTAGAAGCCAATATAAAATTAGAACACTAATAAGGAAGCAAAGCTGTATTCTTAAGGTATTTTATATGATGTATTTTTTCTTATTTATCAAAATAATTATTATAGATTACTTTATTAAACAAAAAAGTATTGAGCAACTTCTACTCTGTGCAGAGTGCTTTGCTATATACACTGAAGGTAAATAGTTAATCAATCTCATGTACAGTCTATACAGAGCTCACAGTTGTTGGGAAATATAGTCAAGGAAACAGATAATTGCAATAGAGTTTGATAAGTGACATAATAGAGGTATTTTGAAATATTACTTTTCAATGATTTAAATGATAATATGGAAATACAATTGAAATACACAAGAGTCTAGGCAACAATGGACAATAATTTCTATTCTCTGTTAAAGCTATAAGTAGGATTTAATTTTATTGCCATTTTTTTTTTAACTCAGATCTCTTAAAACTCAATATTTGACTCTTAGAAATCCTCATCATCTGTGAAGAGAGTAAATCAATCTTCACCAAAGGATAAAAGGTTCAGTGATTAAGGCTGGTGAACTGTACAATTTTAGTTGTACTGCATGAGTAATCATTTCTTACTTTTATTGGAACACAGCTGTAACCCTTTCTTGTAAAGATGACTGAATGCACAGCCTCAGTGGTCACCTCAGTAGCCTAAGTTATCTTCCTGATAGTTATAAATTGAGTTATTGAATAGTTAACTTTCTCAAAAGTATTCTTTATGGATTTATCAAATGATCTGAAGTGACAAGGAAGATACATTCTTTTTCATTAAGTATCTGTATTTCCAAAAGTCCTCATTAAAATATATAAGTATAGACTGTATGAGGGATAACATGTTTACTTCTTATCTGTTCTAGGTGATTATTCATGACCTTGTGGAGAAAGGACAGGAAAATTATGACGACATGTAGGGAAAGCAGAACTCAGGAAATGGGCATGATACTACATCAGAGAACACTTGATCGGGGCACCAGATTCTTCCAGATAATTCTGCCAGAATTATCTAGAAAGAATTTCATGTGATACTCTTCTGTATTAGATGAAGCAGTGTGTTTTGTTTTTGTTTTTTTTTAAAAAAAAAAACTGGATTAGGATTTAAACAAAATTTCAGTTTTGTGTTCTGCCACCTACTAGCCAACTGGTCTAGGATGTGTATGTCATTTGGGTTGATGGGGCCTCATTTTCTTAATCAGTAAATAAAGGAATATCACTATCAAACTTTCAAGGCACTTCCAACTCTGAGTTTTGAATAACATGAACATCATCATTAAGAAACAGGAGAGTAATGAGGTGTTGAAAACAGAAAAATGATCATGAGAATAGCTGCGAAGATAAGCTTGGATAATTCAAATTTGGCCTAGGGCCAGTTCCTCACTCGAGGTAATTACTTCATTATTTTTAATAATCCTACCAAAATTATGTTGTTTTCTCTCCTCCTTATTTTATCTTTTTACAATGATGAACACTAGGTTAAATACTATTTTAAACATTAAGTAAAAATAAATATTTAATTAAGCAAAATCAGTGTGGCCAACTCATTGTTAGTCTAATAACAGAAATTTCTGCTCTCCTGTTTACATTCAATTGGATTTTAGACTCATACCAGTAATTACAGAGTTGTTTTTGTTGTTGTTTTATCTTAAATGTTTCTCAAGCTAATGCTATTACATCACTTAAAGCTCAGACCAAAGGGAAAAAAAATGGAATCATGCTTATTTAAAAGAAAAGAAGAAGAAGAAGAACATTATGAAAGTTTTAAGATTATCACCAGCTCCCAGAACTGGTTTATCTTCATTTTATAAAACTTTCTTTTACATTCAGTTTAATGCATTTAGGAGTAAATTATTCAGGAAGTCGATAAAGATTCATTGCTTAAGTACAGGAAAGTCTAAAAGAGCAGTTAGCAGCAGCTGTGTAGATTTGCTGCTCATTTACTCCATGTATAGGGCAGAATAGATTTCCAGCAATTTGGGTAATATAACATTATCTGTGTTGATTATAGATATTACAGGAAGATATTATGCTTTTTTAAGAGTGCTTTAAAATGAAACAACTACACGATGGGTAAGGAGACAGTCTTAATCTAGGAGTAAAGTTTTCTTTAGAAGACCTCAAAAGTCAAGTAGAAATAAGAGGAATTTGGAAGCATCTTTGTCAAAGAGAGCTGTGTTTAGGATTTGCAGAAACTATGGCACATTTTTCAACTGAAATACACCACCTTCACTTCCACAGATAGTAAATATGGAAGCAACCAGATGTTGTGCAAATCAAATTGACAGCCTGTGTTGATTTTGACTCAGATTTAGCTAT
Source organism: Pteropus medius (assembly GCF_902729225.1). Taxonomy (NCBI): domain Eukaryota; kingdom Metazoa; phylum Chordata; class Mammalia; order Chiroptera; family Pteropodidae; genus Pteropus; species Pteropus medius. The sequence goes on from NW_024355205.1 coordinate 12,039,195, forward strand.
GCTGTCGGGCAAGGTGGTGAATGTGGGGGAAATGTTTACATAAAGAAGTGGGAAGATTTTCATGTTGCCAAAGAATGGGTAATAACTATGACAGACAAAAATCTAGCTTATTATTTAAATTTTATCCACCTTACAGGAGACATGCACCCACATTTAAAATAACTAAATATAAAGTGAGTTTTACAGTCTATGGTGCATTTAGATTTAGAACAAACTATGGTTACTACAGTATAAATCTAAATTTGAACCATCGAGTACTATAAACAATTTACAACTAAATCAGCAAGCGTAGTTTTTTCCTTGAATATTTTAGAAATGGAATTTTATAGAATTCTAATGCTTTTATGCCAATAATAACTGACAGACAGCTACCAATATTTACTGAGTGCTAAGTGTCACAACTCTGTGAGGTAGGTACTATTATTATTTCATATTGACACATGAAGACATTGAGGCAGAGATCAAAGACACTGACCAAGTCAACAGCTAACAAATGGCAAAATTGAGATTTGAATTCGAGTAGATTGACTTCAGACTATAATGTACAGACTCTTCCAATAAGACCTTTGATTTCGTTTATTGGATAAGCATTCAATAAACACTACTAAGTTAAAGGTATTACAACTGGTATCACAGAGGAACAGGGATAAATACCATATAGCTCTTGCTCTCAGAATGCTAACAATGAAAACCACAAAACAACAATACCCTACAACTGTATTTTACTATAGCAAATGCTGCTGTTAGTTTGCCCCATATCACCTCAGCCTAGTTCTGAGTTCGTCTTCAGGAGCTACAGACAGTAGCTGCCTAAGACACAGAAACCCTGATATTACTGCTAGAGGAAACCAAAATAATAATATCACAAGAGGAAGAAAATATGTCTTCTTGGGCTCCTAAGCCAAATCTCTTACACTTCTGATACTTTCACATTATGTTGATTTTATCCTTCTATAGCCTTGTTTAATTCATTGAGAACCATGATGTGACTGAAATAAAATGTTTTCCATGAAATAACCTAAAGTTTGGGAAAGATCTACTAGGAAGAATCTAAGTAAAGTACTGGAGGTTTTGCTCTACTTAATATGTTTTACAGTGTGGAGGAGAGCTAGAAGTACTACAATTCTCATTGCAATAAATATAGCCCATAATTTAATCTGTCACAGACCCATGGTTGCTGCAGAAGACATTAAAAGACTTTGTTAATCACAGTGAAAACAGTAGCAGGTATATCAGCATATTTTTAGTGGTTCCCCTTCCTCCGAATTCCATTAGGCAACATGATGGGCTCAAATCAATGGCTATGCAAGCAGAGGGTTGCCCTGCAGCTGAGAACATCTGAGCTTAAAAAAGCTGCCACTCATAGCAAGTAGTAAACAAGCCTGCACTTTGTCCAAAGAGAGACTGAATTCTGTGCAGGGAAATGTGATGCCACTTCTGTAAGGCACTATCTCACTTTTAAGAACTGCCAGTGACAGTCAAATACTCTGCCATTGAGCTATACCCCCTCAATGCAATATACATATAATGTATTATCGAATTGTAAATTTAAAACCTATATAATTTTATTAACCAATGACACCACAATAAAAATTTAATTATTATTTTTTTTAAAAAAAAAGAATTGCCAGGTGCAGAAACAATCCCCATGGGGGGCCAAGCTCAAAAAAATAGTCAGGATCTGGTGGTTTTGGCATGCTTACCAAGACATGTAGGAGCGTAAAAAGTCCCTAGCAGACTGCTTGCCTCCCAGCAGTATTCAGAGAACATTATAAAAGAAATGGGATTTTGTGTGTGAGCCTAGGTGCCTAAAAGGGTACACACAAAATTTTAAACAAAAATCTTAGAAACTATTAAACAACTTCTCTGCGATTTGGTAATTACCTAAATATCAAAAAAAAAAAAAGTTTTAAAAAGTTTTATGAAATCATAAGTAGAGGGAATAAGGAAAGAAATGCTTTACTTGACCCTAAATTGGACCTACTATAATCCACGCACACATCTTTCAAGAAGCCTCATTTCCTGCAGGTGATTCTCATGGACAGGGGATATGTGGTGGGAAGGGGTGGAAGGACAGGGTCAGGGCTTCTGTGGCAGCCATTGCTCATACTCTAAAATAGCAGGCTACTGTTTCTTTCATTGCAGGCTCTCCCTGCTTCTCCATGACCTGAAGAAAGTCAATTAACTTCTATGTGCCTGTACAAGGAGGATAACCCTACGTGGTCGCACACCTCTAAATCATGTTGTAAGAAAAAAAAAAACAACAAAACAAAACAAGATAATGCTTAAAATGCATTTGCAGAAAGTTCAAAAGAAATGTAGAGTGAGATTATAATGCATTCATAAATGTGAAAAATGGTCTAATTCAAATTCTTTGACAAGGCTAGGCTAATAGAGAAACGCATTTCTAATACTTTGTTAAACATAAGTTGCTTCTGAGCATATGTCATAAATATACTCCCTGACCAGATGGTGCTCCTCAAGTCATAATCAGCTTCACCAAATCAATAATATAGTACCACTTTAACAAGCAAGAGCAAAAAGTTTGTATTAATAGATAAGAAAGAGCTTTCTTACCTGTCCCACCACTTTGAGAGAACTAAAATCAAACCACCTTAAGAGAGAACTAAAATCAAACCAGTTTAACTATCATTCTTAAAACTGTTCAGTCATTCCCTCTCTCATTCAACAATAACGGTTATTAAGGACCTACTGTGTAACAGAGATAAGGCCGGGTGCCGTGCTAACATGCCAGACAAGGAATGGAATGCTTCTTAGCACGAAACCTCTGAATGCGTAAGTGCAAGTAAATATTAGCAGCCCGTATTTTAGTATCTATTCTGTAGTACTCTGTGTACTTGTGAGGAGTCAAATCCTCTGTGTGGTAATCTAGAGTCTGTTTGAGAGCTGATTAAAGATGATATGCAATATCATCTTTAATAAAATCTCAAAAAAATTCCTTTCCAAGGAAGAATGCTTAACAGCATAGAGAACAGATACCTGTAAAAAATGTCAAGAGGCTCTCTATGACATAACACATAGATTATAGTGAGGGATGCATAGTCTCAACTCCTAAACAAGAACTGCCATTATCATAGCAATTTTTGGAAATTATATTGGCCAATGCTATTCAAAAAATGCTCTAAACACAGGCAGCATCACTATCATCTAAGATCTTATTAGATATTCAAATTCTGGAGCCTCAGCCCAGAAAACTACCAGACTACAAAAATCTGTATTAATAAACTCTCCTGGTGCCCTCAAATTTGCTAACCTTTGATCAAAACTACCCTCCTCAATTCTAATAATATAATTATTATACTGTCGATCTGTCTTCAGTTTAAATTCACATTAATGAGAGGTATCATATAAGACAAATACAAATGTAAAATGGCTAGTGGACTGGGTTTAGCGATTTAAAGCAGCATGCTCCAATTCTACTCCACACATGGTCCATCTGAAGTTAACACAAAATCTCTTCATACAAGACACTTGAAACTGGGGTAAAGCATAGTGCGTTTTCTTGGACAGTATTTCAGCTGCACTTTGACCTTGTCTTTCCCAGTCAGAAAGAGCGAGAGAAGTCAAGTTGAATCTCAAGGAGGCATTGTAACCAAATGTAAATATAAAACATTGGGAGATGAAGAAAAAAAGTTCAGGAATCATCTTTTACTTCACATACTGAAAATAGAAGCAATCTGATAATGCCATCCTGACCTCGGTTTGGTTTGTAGTACTTTCTGTTCATCACAGTGGGTATATTTTTCACTAATGCTTTTTTCCTAAGGATGTAACATGTAAGAGGGAAGAGACAGGGAAAGATCTTAAAGATTATTGATTTCATTTCCTCTCAACAAAGCAGAAGACTCTGATTGTTATTCAACCAACTACTCTGACTCCTTGAGTAAATAAGGTAGCCGTAGTGAGGGGCACAGGGTATGGACTCTGGAGCTCAGCACTTGGATTTCAATGCAATTTCTCCATTACTAACTGAGTGATTTTGTGCAAGTTACTTCACTACTCTAAGCCTATTACCTTGTTAGTAAGATAGTGATAATAATTAACTTGCAGAGTTATTATGAAAAATAATATTTATAATAATTTAGAACAGTGCTTGATACATGAATAACAATGTAAGCATACACTTAAAAATAATCTGAACATTCTAGGTCATGCAATACAATGTTATCTCTGGTTCATTTTAGTTACTTTATTATCCGAACTTTAAATATTAGTATGATTTATACTTGTTTTTGCACAGATGGTGTGGTGGTGATGGTAGGCTACCCCATTAACTTGCAGTAAAATTCTTCGTATACATGTACTGTTTCAGCTTTCTTATTTAAATCTCCAGCTAAGATAATTTTTAAAAAGTATTTAAAGAAATATGCCATACAATATTTTAATGTTTATTTACTTCAAAAATATGTCTGTAATTCATGTTCCTGCCTTGAAATCGCAAACATGATTCTAATTGATGATGGTATATCTGTAATAAGATGATACATTTTTCCTTTTTTCTCATAATTATTGTCAATTATTTAATCAACCAAAATTCTAAGAAGGGTAAAATGAAAGTAAAGGAGGCAAGCTGGACTACCAAGGGCCTAGAATTGTCCAGGCATCAATAGCTTTATCAAGTAACAATTTTAAGGAAGGATGTAGCTTTAATTTGCAGGATTCTCTTCCCCTGATGCCCAGCTGAGTTTCTGGGTTGGCACAAGAGCCGAAGACCTCACTACAGAATATCTCACTCGGGGTTGCATCTGCTTCCTGAATTCAAACATTTGATTAAGGAAGGCAGAGAATGCATACCATGTGACTATGATTGCAAGGGCCATTGCAAATGAAGATCCCTCTCTTCCTGAATATTCTTCACAAAAATATGTAACAATTCCTAAAGAGGACCCATTTTGAGGTGGAAAAATATACGCACGTTTTTTACTTTACAGAATGGCAGTCAGTCTGTTTAAGTAACATGTAAATCTAATTTTATGAATGAAATTGTTACCTATGACTTAATTGTGATGACAGAAATGATATTCCAAAGAGGAAAATTTTTTTTTTAAATTACAGAAGCATACAAAATTTTGTTAGGTCACAGGATGTGTCATTAATAGGATAGATATGGAGTAGAGAGGTCAAGTCTCTGTGTTAAGCTGTGTGACTTTAGGTGAGACTCGTGATCTGAGTTTATATTTTCAATATATAAAATAAAAGTGATTCCCAATTTTTTTTCATCTCCCAGTATTTTATATTTACATGAAAACCCCTTTTCTCAATTATAGATTTTAAAAATAACTCAATAATCAAATCTCAATGATAACAGTAAGTCAACTGAGCCAGAGAACTTACAAAATTCTATTCTATAGCTCCAGAATATTTTATAGTTGCTACAGATATGTTGGAGAAAAAGAAAAAAAAAAAAAGAAAAAAGAAAGCAAAACCAACAAAAAAAATGGCTGCCCTATAGAGAAGTATTTAGTGTTTTTACCTTGTATATTGAAAGAGAAAGGATGTCTCTAAAGAGCTCCCTTGGACATGCTTTTCTTACTAGTTTTCTCTTTTGCTTACAGACATACAATATCTTAGATTTTGAGGTTGCTGCTGCTCTTAGTTCCAATGAATGCATTTACATAGCTCCAAGCAATGTATTTGCAATAAGGAAGTTCATCCCCTTTAATAAGCCGGGATAATATTACAGCTGAGTGGAGATTTGCACTCTTGATAAAGCAAAGCATCCCACAAGGAAGATTAAAAATGCAGGAAACATGGATGAATTTTCATCACTCAACAAATATTTTAAAGCATCTATTTGCCAGGCATAATGCTGGATTCTTTGAAAATACTAGAGAACAAGGTGATTCTTTTCTTCACTAAGCTTTCTATGCTTTGGGAAAACAGACAATTAAGTACACTTAAGAGGACTCTACAGTACACAACCTCTCTGGGAGGTTTAGAATAGACAGTAGAGAAGGTAAAGCACATGGGCCCCTGGACTATCTCTCTGTGTAAAGGATATTACACAATAGGAGGCCAAGGAAGTGAAGGAGGAGAAAAAGAGAAAAAATATGGGGCTCAAACATTGCAAAAAACTGCAGAGTTTTAACTTTTTCATGAAGGAAACCTCTATCTTATTGCTGAATAAAACTCATTTTAAAAATCTAGGTGAATACCTTCATTTTATAAATGACTCCCAGGGAAAGTCCATAACTTTTTCATGGCTACACAGGTTGTTACTGAGAGAACGCCCATCTGTGGGCATGTCTCACCCTTCTATGCTCTTTCTCTTTTTTATTTGAGAGCAGGAAAAAAAGGATGGAGCCCCTAAAAAGCACAACCTATTTATTTTCAACATCAATGTATAAATAATCCATTATTTTATTATCCTGCATTTTAAAATGGATATAAAAAGTCTAAAAAGTTATTAGAAATATTGAATTATAGGGCATTTGCAGTTACTCTGTTTTCAAAAACAGTGACTTATCATCTATGTCTAAACCATCAATTATACAGTGAAACCAAACAAAACTTCATCAACTAGTTGATATATCTATAAGGTAATTCATGACCTCATAGACTGATTAGTAATATTCACTTCCAAAAATAAGATCATGGAAAGTTGTTTAAAATATATATAACCCTAGTTGAAAAAATTTACATTGTATAAGGAGAACTTTCATCAAACCCCCATGAGCTCATAATTTCTTTATTTTTTACATTGTTCTTCATAGATGATTTTTGAGATTGTTTTCTGACAATATAGAAAGCTGCAGTTCCATAATGATGTGTGAATCAGTGATAGAATTAAAATTTGTTCACCACAGTGGATGAAATAAAACCTAGTATGTAATTCAGTTGCCAGTAGCAATGATAGCATTTAAAAATAATTTTACTTATGTTCTCAAATCATAATCATGAATAGAAAATACTGACTGAATTATCTACACAAATGGAGGTAGATAAACGAAATGGTAGATAATTTAAAAGTAATTTAAATTTGATGTTTGGATTTTTTAAATTACATTTATATATTGCCAGAGCAAATGTTCTTGGAATTGACTCAAGAAATGATATCTACTGAGAAACTAGATTGAGTTTTCTCATATTGATCTATGCTTAATTTGTTGATATCACAATGCCTTGTGGGAAATAGAAAACACATATTTGGACAATTGATGCTACCAATGTGTTTAAGTATAAATGAACTAAAAGAAACTTCCCTGGAAAAAAAAAGCAGCATTTGCATGTGTTGCATTATAATTGGTGAATTTATATGTGAAGCTGGAATCTATGAATTGAGTCGTTTTAAGAGAATCGTAATTTAATGCATTCATTTTCTCACTCCGGCATTCCTTCAACACCTATATATCAAGAGCTTATTTTATGTTATTGTACAAGGATTTACCTAATGTTCTCTGGTGGACTTTTGCCACCACATCATATAAAATGGAGAACATGCATATGAAGTACTTAAACTTTGATTAGCAATGTAAAATATTTGCCTATCTCCAGAAGCGATGGTCAGAATGTAGTCATTTGTGCCATTCAGCTACTAAAAGTTCCCACATTGTGTGGTTTATTATTGTCCACCTGAAAAGCCACATTATCTATTCTTTGTTTCCCCTTTAAACTGAGTGAATAATATTGATCAGAGGTTACCCATTATTACAGGCTGCCAAGTTACCTTAGAGAACCCACAGGAAAAATAACTCTTTGGGAAGAGTGGAGAAATATAAGTTTAGGTTTGAAAAGTATTCACAGTTTACCACAGCTAACAGGGATGTGAGAGCAAGCAGAAAGAATTCACAGAATGCAAACACAAATTTATTCCTCATGTTCTCACCTAGCACACTGCAGGCACAAAATACATACAAGAAAACAAAATCATTACGGATGTTGCCACTGCAACGGTAATTCTCACACCTAAATTTAGACAATCCAGGAAAGTACCAATGATTATGACAGCAAAGTGGAGTTACTTCTTCCTTGATATCAAATAACATTCAATGACTATTAAGATTGACAAATATTGGAAATCAATGAAGAAAATATACACAAAGCAGGAAACCAAGCAAAGAATTACTGGTACCCTCTCTGTCAATAAAATGCTAAGCAGTTTTTTCTAGAATATTTTGCTAATTGATATTTGACTAAATGTGTATTCAGTGCAGTCTGGTTGAGGAAAAAAAAAAATGTTAAGTTAGCCAATTGGATTGAATCTTAAGGAGCTTCTTGGGCCACCTAAAGTGAAGAGGATTGAGACCACAGGGCAGACTGCTGTCATTAATCATGGACTACTACAGAGAAAAAGTCAAAGAAACAGGGAGTGGGAGGAAGGTGGTGACAGAGTGGAAACAACCTATTGAGGAAGAATGACTTCTTATTCACAATAATGATTGTTTTCTGATAAATATCTTGCCTTTTTCTCTTTTTTTTTTTTTTCTGGCTAAAGATCTATATTATGACGAAATTCTATTCTACTGAAACTACCTAATCGTTAGTGTTATTTAATATATTTTTAAAACTCCGTTTAATTTGCATGAATTAATTAGCATAAATCTAAGACTTAAATTCTGAAATGTGTATTCATGCCATTTTTATAATGAAAAAGATAAGATTAATTTCCAAAACTGTTACTCCTTTTTACTTTTATGCAAAGAAACCTTCAAATGCCAAATTATTCATTTTAATTTGCATTCCAGATTAGCAGTCTCAAATTCTGAACCACACATATACAACGATTTGAATGTATATGACATACACCATTTCCTATGATAATCATCATGAGAGGCAAAATGTCGACACTAAATAAAGCTATCCAAATTCTTGGTAATTTTTCTCTTGAGGAAAATGCAAACGAGCATGTGAGTCACCTTAATTTCTTCTTGTAAATAGTCACTCAAGTATGTTAGTCTGAAATGAAAGTAAAGAAGAGTGATGTCATTTATAATAATGTGCACTCAAAATAGCAATAACCTTAAAAATATTGGTGGAGAAGAAAATGATAAATGTTTTATACCTTACTTGAGACAGATGTTATTGCAGCTGACCTTCAAAATTAATTTAGTCTACCTTCTTATTAACCTGCATTTACTGAAAGTATTATTCCATTAAGGCCAATGAACATAGTAATTAGATGCCATCCTCTAAAATTCCAACTAAAAACTTATCTTCTGAAAATTTTGACCCTATCTTAAGAACACAATATGTTTAAATGTTTCAATAATAATACAGGTGATTATCTGTTCATAAAGATAATCACATTTTATAATCAGTAATTTGTCTTAAATGAAATATAAACCTTTATAATAGTATCATGTCATTAAAGCCAACTCTGCCTTGGCATTTATCTTAGACTATTCTTGGTGATAACTTTTATTTTATTGACAATAATCCAGTGACATAAAAAAGAATTATTTAAAGAAAGAAAAGTTAAATATATATTAATGTATATAAGTTTATATATATAAATACAGGTACAATTATATAAATTTTCTGAGTTGCTCTTTCATATTCCTATGAAAAAATACAATAAAAATAAAATATAGGTACTTTAGAGTTATAATGACAATATTGCAATTTGGAGATTTTTATATTATACATATATGTAATTTTTAAACCATATATACATATATAAATATAATAAAAAGGAAACATAGGTAATTATAGTTATAATAACAATATTGTAATTTGGAGATTTTTATGCCATATGTACATATATACAATTTTTTAAAATTATTTAATAGCAATGTTGTCACTATAACCCTAATAAGTGTGTATATCTACCTATCTATATCTTCAAAACATACCTCCAAATAAGAATCAGTCCAGCTACATCTATATGTGCATATCAACTAGATTAACTTCCATTAGACTTGTCAGACACTTTGTGCTTTTAAATTACATCCCAGAGAAACCAATGAGCCTTGGAAAATCAGAATAGCGATCTAAAACTTAAATGCTTTAAACTAAGGAGATACTCATAGGCCCAAGCCAGCAACATTCTTTACTAAAATCATCTATCCAAAATCTCCCTTCTCACTACCTCCACCACTGCTGCCTATACAGGCTACCACCACCATCCCTTGCTTTTGCAACAGCCTCTTAATCTACTCTTGCATCTATTCTTGCATCCATAGAGACTGCCTATTTCCCACAAAGCATTTTCACTTAGCTCTCAAAACCTAAAAATGGCAGCCCATATCAAATCTGGACCCTGGATACTTCTCTGAGTCATCTTTTCTCATATGTCCTTTTGCTCAATCTAATGTAGCCACACTATCATCCTACATACATATGTACATATTCATTCAGGTCTCTGCCAGAGGCCTTTTAACCAGGATACTTTTAACCTACAAAGTATCCTGCTCTACACACTCTCCACTCCATCTGCTTTTTCTGCCTTCTCTCATCCGGCTTTATTTTATTACTTATTGTAAACTAATATATTATTGATTTTCTGCCAGCCAACACTTGAATGATGCATCATTGCGATTAGGGAATTTTGTCTGTTTTGTTCACTGACGTAAATTCAGTACTTAGAACAGTGCCTAACACATTATAGGTATTTGGTAAATATTTAATGAATGAAATAGCTACTCTTTGGGGGATTTAAATTCAGCAATGATTGTCTAAGTTACAGGGTTCTCTACTTTTGTGATTATAGAGAGATAGGTGTGTGTGTGTGTGTGTGTAAAAGCGGTGTGTAATTCACTGCAAAGCTATTGGCTGAATTTTCAGAAAAAAAAAGAGGAAAGTTTTAAAAGTTTAAAAAAGAGAAATATGGAAAGAACCCATTAATCTAGACATTTGGAAATAAAATATCATCATAGAGGTTAGTTGACTTCTTCAGTAAACTTTTATCTTTTTACTTGGTGAAAATTTATGGCTACCACTTAAACTTATTTGATTTTTTTTATGAGACGGTATGACCCAGCTTTATTCCTCGGTATAGTTGGGTTGAAAAGTATCTTTTCAAGCCCCTACCAGGATATATGTCCAGATGCAAAAAAAAAAAAAAAAAAAAATTTCAATATTCAAATTATTTTTAATGCTAATCAGTGGCCTAAAAAGCTTTTATCGCAAGTATACGTGTGTCCAAATTCCCCAAGACAATTTTCCCTCTTACCCTTTTTTCATTTAGACTACCTTGTTCAGATATATTTGCTAAAATAAAAAAACTTTAAGATGTTTAGTTTTTCCTCCTAAATCTCTGTTATGTGCAATACAAAACTATTAAGATTATATGTTAATTTGGTTTTATTACTGTTTTAATTGAAAAGCATTTTCATATGAAATTGCAATTTCTCTTTGAACAAATTTTGCTTGTCAAAACACTAAAAAAAAGTCATATTACCCAATCCAGTATGGCCAACTTTCAGTTAATTTCTACATTCTCAGGATTTAACAAAATGAAATGTGAAGGTACAAGGAATAAAAATGAAACATAAAAACAGACGACAATGAGAAGAGGAGATGATAAAATTCAATACTTTTATCCCAAGGCATAAAAATCTTAAAATGAATATGACACAACATTTAAAAGCAAATACACTTAAGTTTGGAATTTATAATATTGGTTTTGCTCATATTGTTCTCAAAATGCTCAGGGACTTTAAAAATAATTTTTATTTTTAGACCAAAGTTTTTTCACATTCTTTTCAATTCTCTGGCTGTTGAATATAGCCAATTTTGTAGCTGCTTAAGTTGCACACAGTCATAGTCTTTGGGAGCATGCCTTTCCTTTGTATCTACCTCAACTCCCCCAGTAGCTTTTGCTGAAGGCTATGGTACAGGGTGATTTCTCTGTAGATTTAAAGGATGCACAGAAGCAGTTGAAGATGAAAAACTGGCAGAAGAATAAAAAAGAAAGGGGGAAATAATAAAAAAGAACTATTTTTATATTTGAAAAATCACCACAAAATTTGTATTAAAAAGCAATTAGCAAATGGCCATAGAACTCTACAGACAAGGCTTTATGACGGAAGAGTCAGGTCCTCCACTCCCTATTAGAAACATCATATTGGCATCACTTCTTGAGTGAGTCATATC
>NW_024355205.1:12051288-12070853 GCF_902729225.1 Pteropus medius
ACTGCAAAAGCAATAGAATTTCTCTGTGTGAAAAAAAAAAAGAGGAAAGTTTTGAAAAGCAGAAAGAATGAAAATTAAAACCTCCATTAATCTGTATTACTTGGAAATAAACATTACTATATTAATGACTTCTTCTAAACTTTATCTTTTACTATGAAAATTCTGCCACTAATTTTAAACTTATTTTATGATTTTTTTTTTATATTTGCAGTGACTCAGTTTTATTCTCTATGAAGGTTGAAAAAGTATTCTTCAAGCCCCTACCAGATACAGTCCAGATGCAAAAAATTTCAATATTCAAATTATTTTTAATGCTAATCAGTGGCCTAAAAAGCTTTTATCGCAAGTATACGTGTGTCCAAATTCCCCAAGACAATTTTCCCTCTTACCCTTTTTTCATTTAGACTACCTTGTTCAGATATATTTGCTAAAATAAAAAAACTTTAAGATGTTTAGTTTTTCCTCCTAAATCTCTGTTATGTGCAATACAAAACTATTAAGATTATATGTTAATTTGGTTTTATTACTGTTTTAATTGAAAAGCATTTTCATATGAAATTGCAATTTCTCTTTGAACAAATTTTGCTTGTCAAAACACTAAAAAAAAGTCATATTACCCAATCCAGTATGGCCAACTTTCAGTTAATTTCTACATTCTCAGGATTTAACAAAATGAAATGTGAAGGTACAAGGAATAAAAATGAAACATAAAAACAGACGACAATGAGAAGAGGAGATGATAAAATTCAATACTTTTATCCCAAGGCATAAAAATCTTAAAATGAATATGACACAACATTTAAAAGCAAATACACTTAAGTTTGGAATTTATAATATTGGTTTTGCTCATATTGTTCTCAAAATGCTCAGGGACTTTAAAAATAATTTTTATTTTTAGACCAAAGTTTTTTCACATTCTTTTCAATTCTCTGGCTGTTGAATATAGCCAATTTTGTAGCTGCTTAAGTTGCACACAGTCATAGTCTTTGGGAGCATGCCTTTCCTTTGTATCTACCTCAACTCCCCCAGTAGCTTTTGCTGAAGGCTATGGTACAGGGTGATTTCTCTGTAGATTTAAAGGATGCACAGAAGCAGTTGAAGATGAAAAACTGGCAGAAGAATAAAAAAGAAAGGGGGAAATAATAAAAAAGAACTATTTTTATATTTGAAAAATCACCACAAAATTTGTATTAAAAAGCAATTAGCAAATGGCCATAGAACTCTACAGACAAGGCTTTATGACGGAAGAGTCAGGTCCTCCACTCCCTATTAGAAACATCATATTGGCATCACTTCTTGAGTGAGTCATATCCTCCTTACTAAGTGATCCTTGGTGCTAGGAAGGAGCTGTTAATGTGAAAACAGAGAGTTCCACCAATTCAAAGGAGTTGTTTTTTTGTTTGTTTGTTTTTTTGAAGGTGAACTCTTTTTCATAATAACAATGAATTGTGCCATTACAAGTAACTAATGTGGAAAAGAACATAAATGATACACAACTTATTCTCTGTAAGAATTGGACCTCAACACCTTACCTTCTTCCAGACTTCTGAATCCATGTTAGGATTTTAAAGAGGACTTTTATCTGTTCCATTATGAACAAAAAAAAAAAACATTGTATGATCAATTATATATATCTGATTTCAAGAAATATTTGGGCTTCACATTAAAACATTTCATTTTAAAAAATTACCTTTGTAATTTTTATATCAAAGTAATGTATAAATTATAATAATTTTTTTCTCTATTTAGGAGACAAAAGACATGTAAGTTTGAAAGGCAATACATCATACTGATACAGTGCATAGACTCTGGAGCTAGATTGCCTTGGTTTTGAACTCAAATTCTGCCTCTTACTGATTGTGCAATCTTGAGCAAGTTATTTAATCTCTCTGGACCTCAGTTCCTTAATTGCAAAATGGGGTTAAAGTATCTACCTAAAATAGTTTGTGAAAATTTAATGAGTTATTCTGTAACTCATTAAAGATATAAGAAGATACAAGAGAATGCCTGACATTTAGTAAGTACTACATATATACTTGCTTTTACCATTTCAGGAATATTATTATTATATTATTATAATCATTACTTTTTAAAAATTTGCTTCTGTATTTATTCAACAATTTTTCTGTTTAATACTTCATTATTTCATCTCTAATATCTTCACTTTTTTTTAATTCATTTCTATTATTTTTCTAACTTTTTAGGGTCGATGCCTAATTAATTTGTTAGTTTATTCTTCTTCATAAATATGACTATTTTATATGACAAATTCTTCCCTCCCTGATCACTATATTGTCTATACCTCTGATACAGACTCATAACATTTTATTATTAGCTTTTTTCTAATTATTCTACAATAATGACTTTTCATTTCTTTTAGTTTTAAGAAATATCTGAGACTGGGTTTTTGGTTTTTTTTTTAATGGCATGATTCTATTTCAGTGGAAGATGCCAGATAATTTTAACAAGAGAAATAAATAATTGGCATAATAATTTAAAAGATAATAACAAATTACTACCATTTACATGAAATATAATTTATGCTAAAAATCAAATAAAATATATATCTTGAAAATAAAAATTTTTCCATAGAAAAAACTACCATAAAGTCAAAAGACAAACAACAAACGAAGACTATGTGAAACAATAAGAAAATTTAGTAGTGTCTGCATCCAAAATTAATTTCCAGAAATTATTGACTTCCCTAACACAAATATCAACCAGTAAGGGCAATTAAGAACTGGGCCGCACAGCAGGCAGTGAGCAATGGGCTAGTGAGTGAAGCTTCATCTATTTGCAGCTGTTCCCAGTGCTAGCATCACTGTCTCAGCTCTGCCTCAGATCATCGGGCATTAGATTCTCATAGGAGCACTGATCCCTGGTACCAAAAAAGTTGGAGACTGCTGAGTTAGAGGACATAATGAAAATACCAAAAAGAGAGTTAAATTTTTTTTAAATAAACTTAGTAGAAAATAAACAAGAGTTGAGAAAACTTTAAAAATGCTACTAAACAAAGGACTTGAAGAAATGGAAGAGCATATCACTTTGGGGGAAAAAAAAAAAAAGCACCATCATAGAGATGGCAGGAATTTTGTCAAATGGTAAATCTAACATTTTAATTGAATTGCAATAAAAACACCATTAAGAACTACCCCTACCAGATATTAAAGCATATCATTAAGCTATAATCACAAATGAACTGTAGTTGTGGAATATGGAGACATACATATCAAATTGAACTGAATATGATGATCAAAAATAAACCCAAATATATTTAAATAAAACAATGTTGGGATATTAAATCAGCTAGAAAAGATATACTGCTTCATGATTGGTGTTTGGACAAAGCAATAGCCATTTGGAAAAAAATAAATTTTAAAATCTGCATTATTCCTTAAACTAAAAGATTCACAATTAATTGATATTAGTGTCTCCAGGATTCATGCATAAGGACTTACTTTATCAGTTTAAAAGCAAATATATACTATCTTAAATAAAAAGAATATAATTATTTTAAAGAGAAAAGCATCTGACTCATTTGTTATAAGATATACAATCGAAACTTCAATTCATTAATTATCAATAATGAACATTAATTACCATCTCCACTCCTCTGTCTTCTGGCAATAATAGGATGGATAAAATGTTGTAAAATTATTCAATTATACGCAGCAATAAAAAGAATCAGCAAATATAAGCTGATGTTAGAAACGAGGCAGAATAGGAAGACCCAGATCCTCCTTGCCCCACACAGACATCAACTCAACAACAATACATGGACCAATTCCCTTTGTATGAAATCCAGAGAACAGTTAAAAGTTTACTAAATACCAGGGAAGCGCAAAACCAGACACTAGGAAAATTTGTGGCACTCACTTGCAATTTTCTCAGTGTGGCACAATTGAGAGAGAAAGAAAAATTAAAATCCTAGCTACTCATCAGAGGGGAAAGAGAAGGCTAAAACATACATCTAATGTTCAGACATTTTGGCGGCTGCCTGAGGGATTTGTTTCTGTCTTGCCTGAATCCAAACATTGATAAGAAAGGGCAGCAGGTTGAGGGCTGCTAAGAACAAAGGTGATGGTTTAAAGCAACATGCACTCACTCACCATATCTGGGTGAAATGAGCTGGAGAAAACCTCCAACTCCCAGCTTCAGCCTGGAAGAGAGAAATAGTTGGAGCATACATCCAATGTTCCAGCTTTCCAGGGGGCTGCCGGAAGTCAGATTTCTGTTTTGCCCAACTATGAATGCTGATGGAACTTAGCATACTCTAGAAGCCTGAGGGCAGCTAAGAACAAAAGAGAGTTAGACAGCTTGGAGCAAGTCCAAAGAATCTATAGTACCATAGACAGATATCAGAGTAATAAGCCACTCATCACATAGTGGAGCCACATGAGACTGTCAGTACATTTCTCAGCAGAAATCTTGCAAGCCAGACAGGAGTGAAATAACATATTCAAAGTGCTAAAAGGAAAAAATGCCAACAAAGAATAATATTGTTATGGTGGTATGTAAATCATTATTAATTCTGGTAAATAGGTAAGAGAAAAAATTTAGTTATATTGTAGTTATAACTGTAAAAATATATTAGTGGATGCACAGTATAAAGAGATGTAATTTTCTAAATCAATAACATAAAGAGTGAAGGGTAACTAAAAAGTAAAGTTTTTGAATGTGACTGAAGCTAAGTTATTACCAGCTTAAAATAGACTGTTACAACTGTAAGGCATTTTATATAAGGCTGCACGCTAACCACAAAGAAAATACCTATCGAAGATACACAAAAGAAAATAAGAAAGGAATCAGGGCAAGTCGCTACAAAATTTTAAAGAAACACACACCAGAAAAAGATAGCAAGAGTGGAAAGGAGGTCCAAAATTTACAAATATATGGAAATGACATTATACTGAACAAGCGACAGATTAAAGAAAAATTCAACAAAAAAATTAGAAAACATCCCGAAACAAATGAAATTAAAGCACAACATACCAAAACTTATGCATTTAGCAAGGGTACTACTAAGAGGAAGATTTTAACAGTAAATGCCTACACTAAAAATGAAGGAAGGTCTTAAAGAAATGATCTAACTGTACACCTCAAACTAGGAAAAAAACAAAAACAAAACCCAACCTTAGCAGAAAGCCATAATAAAACTTAAAGTGGAAATAAATGAAATGGGAAATAGAAAAACAATAGAAAAAATCAATAAAATTAAGAAAAAAATCAATACAATTGAGTTTGTTTTTCGAAAAGATAAACAGAATTGACAAATCCTTAGCTAAACTAAGAAAATAAGGAAAACGGCTTAAACAAATACAGTCAGGAATGAAAGAGAAGACATTAAAACTGATGTCACAGTAATTAAAAAGATCATAAGAAACAAATATATACTAATAAATTGGACAACCTAGAAGAAATTCATAAATTCCTAGAAGCATGTAAATTACCAGGACTACTGAATCATGAGTAATAGAAATTTGAAACAACCAATAATGAGTAAGAGGTTAAATCAGTAACCAAAGCCCCTTAACGAAGAAAATCCAAGACCAGATGGCTTAAGTGGCAAATTCTTCCAAATATTTACAGAAGAATTAATACCAATCTTCTCAAATTCATCCAAAAAATTGAAGGGGAGGGAACTCTGACAAACTTATTTTGAAGTCAGCAGTAACCTGATAACTAAGCCAGATAAGAAAAGGAAGGAAAGAAGGAAGGAAGGAAGGAAGGAGGAAGGAAAGGAAGGAAGGAAGGAAGAAGGAAGGAAGGAAGGAAGAAGGAAGGAAGAAGAAGAAGAAAAAAAGAAGAAGGAAGGAAAAAAAAAAAGGGGAAAAAGAAAAAAAAAGAAGGAGGAAGGAAAGGAGAAGGAAGGAAGGAAGAAGGAAGGAAAGAAAGGAAAAAGGAAAAAAAGGAGGAGGAGGAAATAGAGAGGAGAGAGGAGGAAGGAAGGAAGGAAGGAAAAAGGAAGGAAGGAAGGAAGGAAGGAAGGAAGGAAGGAAGGAAGGAAGGAAGGAAAGATTGACTGACTAGAGGCCTATATCTCTGATGAATATAAATACAAAAATCCTCAACAAAATACTAACCTAATTTAACAGCACATTAAAAATAGCATACATAGCGACCTAGTGAAATTTATCTCCTGGATGAAAGGATAGTTCAGCTTATGAATATCAATGTGATAGACCAAGTCAACAGAATGAAGGATAAAAATCTCATGATCATCTCAAGAGATACAGAAAAAGCATTTGACAAAATACAACATGATTTTGTAATGAAAATAGTCAACAAACTAGGAATAAAGAAATTACCTTAACATGATGAAAGCCACATGTGATAAGCCTATAACTATAATCATACCTAATGGTAAAAAACTAAAAGCTTTTCCTCCAAGATCAGGTACAAGACAAGAATAACTGCTCTCACCATTTCTATTCAACATACTACTGAAAGTCCTAGCCAGAGCATTTAAGAAAGAAAAATAAATAAAAGCCACTGAAATTGGAGAAAAGTAAGTAAAATTATCTCCATTTGCAGATGTCATGATCTTATATGTAGACAACCCTAAAGGTTCCACAACACACACCAAAAAGAAAAAAGAAAAAAGAAAAAACAACAACAACAAAAAAGAAAAACACAACTAATAAATAAATTCAGCAAAGTTGCAGGATAAAACATTAACATGCAAAAATTACTTGCATTTCTGTACACTAAACAATGAACGATTGAAAAAGAAATTAAGAAAACAATCCTATTTACAACAGCATCACAAAGAATAAAATACTTAGGAATAAACTTATCTAAGGAAGTGAAAGATTTGGACACTGAAAACTATAAAATATTGTGAAAGAAATTAAAAACGACTTCCCATGTACATTGATAGGAAGACTTAAAATTGTAAAAATATCCATACTACTCCAAATGACTTATAGGTTCGCTGTCATTTTAGCAAAATCCCAATAGTATTTTTTTTTTCAGAAATAGAAGAAACAATTCTAAAATTCATGTGGAACTACAAAGGACCCCAAGAATAAAGCTGGAGGCCTCACACTTCCTGACTTCTAAATAGAACTCAAAGCTGTAGTAATCAAAACAGTAGAGTACTGGCATAAAGGCAGATATATAGATCAATGGAACAGAATAGAGAGCCCAGAAATAAATCTATACATATAAGGTCATATCAAAATAGACAAGCAGGACTATATCAAACTACAAAGCTTCTGTACAGCAAAGAAAACAATCAACAAGATAAAAAGGCAATCTATTAAATAGGAGAAATTATTCAGAAATCATCCATCTGATATAGTGGGAACCCCTAGAACTCAATAGCAAAAACAAATAACCCAAATGAAAATGGGCAAAGAACTTGAATACATATTTCTCCAAAGAAGATATACAAATGCCCAACAAGTATATGAAAAGGTACTCAGCAGCACTAATATCAAGGAAAAACAAATCCAAAATCCAAAAATACATCACCTCACACGTGTTAGGATGGCCAATATTAAAATTACAGAAAATAATGTGTCGGTAAGGATGCAAAGAAATTGGAAACTTTGTATATTGTCGGTGAAAATGTAAATTGATGCAGTCACTATGGAAAACAGTATAAGGGTCCTTAAAAAATTAAAAATAGAACTACCATATGATCCCAAAATCCCACTCTGAGTCTTTAACCAGAATTAAAATCAGGATCTCAAAATATTTGCACTCTTATGTTCATTACAGCATCATTCTCAATAGCCAAGAGGTGGAAACAATCTAAAAGTCCACCAATGGATGAATGGATAAAGAAAACATGGCATATTCATACAATGGAATATTACTTGGCCTTAAAAATGTAGGAAATCCTATATGTTTTGTATGGACTTTGGATGGACTTTGAGGACATTATGCTAAGTAAAATAAGACAGTCACAGAAAGACAAATACTATATGAGTCCCTTTAGATTAGGTATCTAAAAGAGTCAAACTCACAGAAACAGAAAGTAGATTGGCAGTTGTCATGGCTATAGGTAGAGAAAAATGAGAAGTTTCTGTTTAATGACTATAGAGTTCAGTCACACATGATAGAAAAGTTCTAGAGATCTACTATGTAATACTGCACATGTATTTTGCAATATTACATTGTATACCTAAAAATTATGAGAGTAAGTTTCGTGTTATGTGTTTTACACAACAAAAAAGAAATAAATAACAAAGGGAACTAATTCTACACATAATAAGATGTATGAATATCAAACACACACAAGAAGCCAAACAATAAAGAGCTGAAAACATATGATTCCAGTTACTTAAAAGTCAAAAATAACTCAAAATAATTCATGGTAATAAAGCTATAATGATAGTTATTCTTGGAAAGTAATGACAGAAAGATGCATGTACTGGTAATATTCTTTATCTTAATCTGAGTGGGTGTAACCAAGTTGCACAATTAACATTTATTCACTTTACTGTATGCCTGCTATATTTAAACTTAGTTCAGTAGCTTTAAGAATATAACATACACAAACTGAATGGAAGTGAATCAACAGACCTATAAGCTGTTTCTTTCATAGACTTTGAGTTTAGACAGGAGCTTGAGGCAGAGATGATATTACACAATTTGCTAGCCTTACAAAACCAACTTTATGTTTTATCATATGGGTATTTTTATACAATGTCTTTCAGTGTAAGTACATTTCGCTATGAAAATATCAAATTTGTGCCTAAAATTTTCAGGAAGTTTGGCGCCATACATATGTGCACTTGACAATGTGCTATTTATGTTGTACTTGTGTAGCATAATCGGTGTCTCCAGAGAAAATCATTGGTTGTGCATATTCTCAGATGAATCATTTTACCTTACCAGCTTCTGGCACTCAGCATTCCATTGACCCGTACAAACTGCTCAAAACAGCATTTATGAATGAGCATGAGTCTATTCCAATAAAATATTACCTACACAGAAAGTAGCCAGCTGAATTTGTCCCATGGGTTGTAGTTTGCCTAACTTTGCTCCAGGACCTCAAAGACTTCTATTGAATTTTATCTATCAGGTAAGGGAATAAAAAGCAAATAGAATATTTCATAAGGGGCCAGCCCTAGAAGTGGCATATATCACTTAGGCCCACATTCTATTGGTCGTAATTCAGTATCATGGGTACCTAGCCACAGGCAATGCAGGGCAATGTCATACATTGTGTGCCCAAAAGGAAAAGGAAATCATGAAGAGCTAGCATGGTTTTGCATGCAGAAATAAAAAGAAAATATTAATACCGTTAATATATTTTGGAATAGCTGACATTTTTAACATCTAAATAAATGGGGAAAGAGAGCTCCATTAGATTGGTATTTGTGGAATTCCTGCTTGACTCATCATTCTGGTGTATTTCTGCTTTTTGTTACATAAGTCTTCTCTCCATAGGGGAAAAAAAGGAATAGGATGTAAGTTTATGTTTTTTGATACTATATTTAATGTTTTCATTTATGATCCTATTTCACTGACAGCACCCCTGTGATGCAGATATGATAATCTCTATTACACAGAAAACTGAAGCTCAAAGAAGTTCAATGGCTTGTACAAAATCACAGCTAGTGGTATAGCCAAGTAAGTAGCTTTTCTATAATTTTAAATCTAGTCCTCTTTACATTAAGCCATGAACAGCTCCTATGAGAATGAAACGCATGTCTCTGCTGTTTCTCATGATTTTAACAGCTAGGACTTCTGTTTTAATAGAAGAGATGATGAATTACTTCAGATACCATAATGGACTTTCCCTCAAGATGTTTCTTTAAATATCAGTAAGAAGAATATGTTTATTTGGAGAATACAGAAACAGTGAAGTTAATATCTCAAAAAGGAAGTATTTTAGTTTAGTTTTATAAAAATGAGTAAAAACCTAAACACTTGTTTTAAAAACTTTTCTAAGTATTTAAATCATTTTAATCTTCTATAAATGGAGAATCCTAGAGAATTCACTGTCCCTTCATAGTTCCATTATTTGTTTGGGACTCCATGCTAGGTGAAACTTTATGAAATTCTGGTATATCTGTCAACTTTTCCAGTATTTTTTCAAATGTCTTCAGTTCTCATAATTCCCACTGTGCAAACTGTGAAAGGGTCCATTGCTCTCCATGTGGTCCAGCTTACAAGGCAGAGAAGTGACTGTGTTCTTAGTTTACCACCGTCCCCTTGACTGGTCAATTTTGGGTAATATAGTGGGCTCAGTTAATGACTTCAAAATATCGAGTCCCAATTTCTAGAACTTGTGAGTGCTATTTTACATGGAAAAAGTTTTTGCAGATATTGTTAAATTAAGGATTTTGAGAAGAGAAAATTATCCTGGATTATCTGGGTAGGCCCTAATTGCCTTCATATTTTTCCTTATAAGAGGAAGCAGAGAGAGATTAGACAGACACATACAAAAAAGGCGATGTGAAGATGGAGTCAGAGAAGTGATGTGGCCCCAATCCAAGGAATGCTGGTAGCCAGCAGAAGCTAGAAGAGGCAAGAAACAGATTCTCTCCTACGGCTTTCCAGGTGAGTACAGGCTTGCTGACACAGTTCTGTTGTTTTAAGCCACATGTTCTCATCAATTATAATGTTAATGCTTTCTTTAGTCATCTCTCTTCCTACCAAGAGTTTTCTCTTTAATGTTAGGAATAAAACGACATTCTATCTTCCATGTTACCTATTGTTCATATAGTTTGTCCAAATTAATTCAACCATTAAACTGCTTTTCTGAGTATAACATTTACTTATTCCAACTACCTTCCCCAATCTTTTATTTCTGTCCTTGTCACGGCATCTATTTTCCTCTGGCCCAATGACCAAGTTTTTCTTACTGATTCTAAACTTAATTTTTTATATTCCTTTTGTTTAAAATAGTCTTATCCATTGCTGATGTCCAACAAAACATCCTATATTCCCAAAATCACTTCTCCTAAATTAGTAAAGAAAATTTCAGATCTAGGTAAACTAAGTTTCTCAAGTAAAATCAGAAATAATCTGTATGTGAGACAATAAGCATCATCAAATGTAAAAAGTTGTGGGGTTAGCAAGAATCCACTTAAATTTTTCCTCTAAATGGTAACTTACTAAAAAGTGAAATTTTAAGTTGCAATTTATTGTCAGAGTACTGAAAGCAGAATAAAGAATCACGAGACAATAGGAAGTAGAGAATTCACTTTCTAATCTGTCTCTCGGTTTTCCCTTTCTCTGTGTAATTTTTTTACTGTTTTTATGTCAGCACCACCCTTATCACAATGACTTTACGTAGAATGAACGAAGAGTAAAATTAGGCCACCTAAAAATACAAAGATATCAAAGGCAGAGAGAAAATAGGGAAGAAGCAGGAAAAATAGAACCCAGTGTTTATCTTCTACTGCTTCTTTCTTTTCAGTATCAAATTTATTCCTCTTCAATAAAAAAACTACATCCCTAAGAATCAATGCTCATATCTTAAATCTAAAATTCAACATTTATTTATTTATACATCTACACATACATAAGACATACACATTATTACATTGTTGCACAAAGTAATATATGCTATAAACATTTCTAATATGATCTGAAGAAACAGAAAATGAGATTTTTAAAAATCCATGTAAGAATCAACAGATATAAAAATAATAAGTTATGTGCTATTGCTAAAGATAGTGAGTGATTTAGGTCTAAATTTCTGTCAAGAAATATGAAGGACCTGAGATTTTACCATGCTTGCAAACTTACAAATTAGAATGGAACAATTTTATAGATACTGACAGAAGATAGAGCACAGAAAGCAGCATGAGCTACACGTTAACATCCCTTTCCTTTGTCCCCCAAGTCCCGTAGGACAACACAGAGTGAGCCAGGCAAATGTTTGGTGTGGGTTGCATGCAGTGGGCTTGCTCTTAGGCAAAGAATGCCAAGCTCAAGAAACCCCATGCTGTCATAACAGGCAGCAGGCCAATCTGTCTAACTTTTGTCCCAGAGGGAGACCTTATTCCTTCTACATTGGACAGAAAACAAACCTGTTCTCTGCTTCAAAGACAATATTATGTGCCAAGACTGTTTACTATAAAAACGTCCTAGAAAAACATGGTCTGGAACAAAAATTATCAGGGCCTCTGGTCAGATGATGTACAGAAACATGGAGGACCAATGGAAAATTGTCTTCCAACTGTTTCTTTGACATCACAGAGAGGGAAACACATTAGATTGTGAGACTCATAACTAAATGGTGAATTTTTAAAAAGAACATATCAAGTAAACATGCTCAGTTTTTCCAATTGACTTTTACATATTTCTAGAGCTTCTGAGCTCTAAGGTTGGTTATCGGATTTATCTTCTGTTATTTGCTAATGAAATTTTTTTTTAATGTAGCAATTTAAAAGCAACATAAGCTACAGAATCTGTACATCAGTACTAGCTTAATCCAGTCATATATAGTGCACACAAGAGTAGCATGGTATATGTTGTCTGTCCACTGTCACCTTGCCCTACTAACTTGCTATGTTGATATATGTATTATAAAGATAAAAGAGCTCATGGTTCAAATATAATACTTCCTTTTGTGACTTGTATATTTTGCTAGTATTACAGAAAATTCACTTTCATATATTTAGTTTATATGCTTTCTCCAAGCCCGTGTAGGAGAAACACAGCTGTGGCATCAGTAACGCCACTGCTTTGAAGCAACTGCAGGAACTAGGGGCTCCTATAGTTCCCAAGGTGCCCTGAGAAAAGTTCATGGGAAATTCAAAATCAAAGTTCCCTGGAACCAACAAGTGGTAAAAGGATGGTGTTCAGAAAAGGAAGTAATAGCCTCAGCCTTAACATTTTTTTTCATTTTGTTTTCAAATCTAGTAGGCCATCTGTTTCAAGTTAATCAATGATACTTAACTACGAGTATTTTGAATTCTGTTGCAATTTGGTTTCAGACCTAAATACATAAAAGACAAAGCAAGTGCCACTGACCTACTACTCTCACCAGTGTCTCCTTATGAATGTTACTTCTTGGAGCTTGAAAACTAATACAAGCTGTTGTCAGGTCAGGCCACCCGAGTGGCTGGTCTGACATCACAAATGGTCTACAGAGAGCTGTGGACATTTACTGTGAAAAAAAAAAAAATAGGCTTCGTCTTTTACTTTGTTTTGTTTCTGTAAAAGCAATAAAAGCTCTTTTCAGAAAAGAAAAAAAAAACTCCATTAATTATATTTTCTACAACTATTTTGCTCCATTTTCTCCCAATCTTATATTTCTAGACATGTAAACATATATATTCCCTTTCCTCTTAAAGTATTTATTTTTAATGATTGCACAATAATCTATCTAATGGCTTCATTGTGATGTAGTTAAATATCTCCCTGTTCTTAATCATATATGTTTCTATATTTTTGTCATTAATATTACTGCAAAAATTTATGCAAGGGGCATCTTTTTATATATAGCTTTTCATGTTTACAATTATTCCTTAAGATAGAATTTCTGAGGGGACATTGTTATATTAAAATTTTATTATTAAATTATCAACAGTTCTCACCACTTGTTAGCTGGAAGAAATCATTCAAATAATAAACTCTTGAGGAACTTCTTTAATTTGTTGAGAGATAATTACTTTCCAGGATTGAAATTTTGTGCTTTATGTAGTTTTTAATCTTCTTAAAAAGTATGCTAGACATTAGGTATTGTTAACTAGATTCTATAAATTAAAAAAATTGTGCCTGAGAAAGTTTAGGTAATTTATCTGAGATCACATCCAGTAAATGGCAGAGCTAGAATTCAAACCCAAGTCCGTCTGATGTTCAACTATACAATTCTTTTTATTGAAATAGTGAAGACCCAAACCATAGCCCTTCCATGGGAGAAGTTTTTAGGCACCTATAAAAGAGATAATTTTTGTGAAAAGAGTCATCCTAGCAACCCTCAAATCTCACTTCTATACAACCATTTTCTCTGGTGAATTATAATGCTGAAATCATCAAAGATATTCAGGGATGAGTAAATCACACTCCAAAGAATCTCATGCCCCAAGGTTAGCATGGCATGGACCTATTTCATTTAATCTATTCTACATCTTTATAGTTGACTCCACTTTAAAATTTCTGAAAATTTCCTATTTCACTATATTTAAAAGCAGTTTTCTCCCATTTTGTTTTTCATTCATATTATACTGAGCATTCCACCTTGCCCCTTATTATCTATAAATTTTCACCTAACCAAAAGGGGTATTAAAAGCATGACAGTATTTTTATGTACATTAAACATTTTCTTGGAAAAATTTCCAAAAATTATTTTGGTGAGGAAGTATTATATAACATTGGTTCAATGTTTATTACTTTTCTTGGAGAAAAACACCCTAAATTTGACTCCGTCAGAACAATCTCAATTCTTAGCATATGCCAATGGCTCCAGAATATTTAACACTAGGATAATAGAAGCACAACTATGTAACCTATGCCAGCTCACCTTTAAAAAATTATAGATTTATTTTACATACTCACTTTCGTTTTGATAATTTTCTTTTCATGATTTGTACCTGATGAATCCTGAAGTTTACTCTTATGCATTTGAATCTAATGAGGAAAACCCAAATACAATGCTCACTTATTTTATCTGCTCCCTTATATAAACCACTCTGCCTAAAATAAAACTCACTATAACTTCCTACAAAAAAGGAATATTAAAATATAATTTTGCAAAACTACCAATAGAAAGAATATGTTTTAATATAAAAATTAGAGTTACAATCAACTTTAGATATATTTATTGAATAAATACCTTATCAAAGTAGAGCGATCTTTAAAAACATATAAAGAGCCAAGTTGTTTGGATACCATATTCTTATTTGGATATATCAACTACTTTGTTTTAGGTTCGTAAGATCCTTAGTAAACAAGTTATTGTTTACATCAAAGTTTTATCTCTAGGGAGCTACTTTCTCAAACAATAGGTCAGAACATTGTCCCAACATCCATCCATGGTAGGTATATAAATTAATACATAAAGTTCATAATAGTAATTAAGATTTATAGTGGACTATGTATATTTACTTCACAATAATCCTATGAGATTACTATTAATTTTTTTTTTAATTTTCTCCATCTTATAGTGAGAAAACTGAGGCAAAGAGAGGTTTTTTGAGATAATACCAGCTGCTATAGTAAACAGCATAATGTATGATGGCTCAAATAAAATAAAGGTTTATTTCTCATTCACTAAACATTTACTTTCATGATGGCTCTCCCCAAACTGAGATTCAGAGAACCTGAGTTCTGTATAACCAAAATCTGATGACTCATCAACATCATATTTGCAGAAGGGAAGGACCAAAGGAGGAGGTTTTTATTGGCTCTGCCTAGGAAAAGACCAACATCTGTGCTCACATTTCATTAACTAGAACTTCCTCACACAGCCTTACCAAACTGCAAGAAAGGCTAAGCAATATGGTCTTTCTGTGTTCATATAAAAAAAAGAGGAAGTGATTTTGGTGTCAGTAACCAGTTTCAATCTCAAGAATCAATGCACATATGTATATGTAATGATTCTTTTTATCTGATATTTAAAGCAATATGTATTGAAGATTTAGAAAATATGAATGTATAAAGAAAAACATTTAAAAATCACCCAGAACACCATCATTAGGAAAAAATTACCATTAGCATATTTTGTTTTCTTATACAATTTATACTATATCTATTGATTCAATTTATATCTTCCGTTTTTATGTTTAAAGAAAATACATCAATATGAGCATATTCCATTCTATGGTATGTCATTATTTGAATTAAGCAAACTTCTACTGAAAATTCAAGTAATCTCCAAATATTTGCTTTGTGAATAACTCTATCAAGTTCATGATTATATTTCTAAAATTTTATTAATTCTTTATGGCAGATGCTCATAATTTTGGTAACTAAGTCCAAAAGTATAAAAAATTTACAAAAGTATATTTCAAAGAATTTCACATACCCTAGAATCCTAGAGTGCTAGTTCTGTTTTCTTGCAACTCTGTCAACAGTGAGTGTTTTCATTCTAAGTAAACAAATCTTGGCTAATTTAATAAATAAAAGGTGTAATATTGCTTAAAGTATTTTATTGCCAATGAGGTAATCAAATACTTTTAGGTATTTTAAGCTTTTATAGCTATACTTTTTTCTATGGGGCTTGATTTATTGTCTTAATATTGCAGGGCTATAAAGATTTAGGCATTTAGACCTTGTGCACTGGAAAGTGCAAGCTATGCTGAATCTTAGCTCTACAATATCTTGATCAATCTCAACAAACTGAGTCTTAATTTCTTCAACTTCAGCTGTTGGGATAATATCTATCATTCAAATAATCATTTGAATGTGAAACAGTTTACACAAAGACCCCAATATGATACATAGTTGGCAACAAATATTATTCTCCTTCCTTTCTTAGAAAAAAAAAAAAACCTACACAAGTGTGTAGTCTGTTTATCAAAAGATGGCTCTCATGATCATCATGACCTTCCTATGAATACATCTATTAATAAGTTCCACCTACAAGCTCATCAGGCAGTAGGTCAAATATTTTAACTCATACTAAAAATGACAATGAAAACAATTATCAGACTGGTCACCTTAACATGACTACAAAATTGTGGAATAGCCAATTTGGTGAAAAATCAGTTAATTTTAAATTATTAAATTCTCTTTACTCATTTTCAAATTAACTTGCACTCTATTCAAAACATACTGGTAATTATCTAACTATAGATTAGACATAAAATAGCAGGATGATCTAATAAAATAAGTACAAATATTTGTTTTTTGCCTTTACCATTTACAGGTACAATGTTGTACTAGACAAATATTCACTGCAAATCTTGGTATGAGATTATACCTGTATGAAGCCTGATTTTTTAAAAACTTACCTCAAAACACCGTCATAGTCAAAGCAATATTAATCCACACAGAAAGATAATTTTAAAACAACTTAATCTCCCTCTAGGAGCAAAAGTAAGAATAACTGCAATGGATTAAAACACATAATCCATTTTTAAAACAAGGAGCTGGAGTCTTCTGATTCTGGCCATGAAAGATAAAGAGTATCATATTTACCATCCCAGTAAAAATAACTTTAAAAAGGTAGGAAAAAATATACAAAACAAATCTTATAGATATTATATAACAATCAAGGCAGGGCTACAATCTTTGAGAAAAGAGAAGCATAAAGAATGAGCTCTGTATTCATGCTGGCTTTTCCCCAGATAGTATTTCTAAATTATAGCATAGGAGAAAAAAAGCCCAAGCACAAAGCAATCAAGACAAGAGAATCAACAGCAGAGTTTAGTGCTGTCTAGCAAAGATTTGAGGGAAAGAAGTCACAGAGTAAATGCCTCCAAAAATATGTGAAATTTTTTTTCCTTTTATCCTTGACAAACTCTTAGTACTACGTGAGATATACTTGGGGGGTAGGGGGAGGGTCTTAATGAATAAGAGCCTTTGGGAGAATACAGACCTTAGCAGAGAATCGAGAGGCTGTCTGATACTGGAAAGATGTTAGAATTTAAGTCTGAGTCAAAAAGGAAATAATTGATATCTTGGCCTTTCAGTTGATACCCTCAGAAACCACTGAGGAACACAAACCATAGGAATAAAACCTACATACTAGGTATGAGGGCAAGTCCTTATAAATAAAAGCAAAACTAAGCTAGTTTACCTTAATAAACCCTAAAAAGTATGCCCCAGTAGTATCGAGATCTGCTAATAATCTATCTGTTTACCAAGGAAAGCTTAACACTCTTCAAAAGATAATAACATAGCCTTTACTATATATTAATCAAAATGTCTAGTATGCAATCAAAATTACTAGATATATGAAGACAAAGGAAAAAGTGATTGATAATCAAAACTAAAACAGACAATAGAAAACAGGTAGTCCCAATATTGGAATCAACAAGAGAGAATAACTTCAAAAAAATAACATTACTGCTATGGTCTGAATGTTTGTTCCCCCATAATTTCAATGTTGGAATCCTAACACCTAATGTGATAAATGTTAAAGACAGAATTTTTGATTGGTACATTGGTTAAGATGGTGAAGCCCTCAAAAATAGGATTAGTGCTCTTATAAAAGGGATCCCACACCTTCCACATGTGAAGTCACAATAAGAAGTCAGGAGTCCGCAACTCAAAACCCAACTCTGCTGGCACCCTGACCTTGGACTTATAACTTCCAGAACTGTGCAAAATAAATTTCTGGTTGTTATAAACCACCCAATCTATGATATTTTATTATATGAGCCCAAACAGACTAAGACAACGATTATGTTAAAGAAAATACATTTTCTTTTTATCATAGAGGAAATTCTTCTAAAGAATCTGAAATTAAGAGCTCATTTGATGAGTTTAACATTAGACTTGATAAGGCAGAAGATAGTATTACCAAATTTCAGTAAAAAATATTTAACCTCTAATTTAGAGAGGGCAGGGAGGAAGCAGAGCATAAGAAACACATAGGACATGCTCTCAAATCTAATGTGTGTCTAATGAGAATCTAAGAAAGTAAAAGGAGAATAAAAAATTAAAAAAGAATAACTTTGAGAAAATGAAGACTGATAATTTGTAAATTCTGTGAAAGATTAAATATTTAAAATTTAATATAAAACCAAGAGAATAAATATGAAGAAATTAAAACCCAGCACATTATAGGCAAAGGAAAGAGCTATATTAACCCCAAAGGAGACAAAAGAATAGTAGCTGATTTTTCCAAATAGGTATCGAAGCTGGAAGATAGTGAAAAGATATCTTTAAAGCAATGAAAGAAAAATAAAATAGCATAGAATTTTATGTCTAGCACAATGATTCTACAAAAAAAAAAAAAGTTAAATGTTTAAATATCTTCAGAAAAGAAAACTTTATTTTTAGAACACATTTAAAAATTGTTAAAGACAATTCTTTAATGTGAAGTAAAATTATTACAGAGGAAACAAGAACGATTGAAGAGCACTAGAAAGAGTAAATGTGAATAAATGGAAATGAATATTAATTAATTTTTATTGTTAAAACAGCAATAAAAATAACACTGGCTTAACATATATAAAACTAAAATATAAAATATGAGACAGGACAGGAGGATGGAAATGAAAAAAATTACTGTAAAGGTTTTATAGATTTTGTGAAGTGAAAAAGTATTAAATGACATATATGGAAGATTATATACATAAATTACATCTTGCTAAAAAAATATGAATACTTAATTATACATATATGGGGAGAATCAGAGAGAATTATGGATACATTTTTAAAGAGTTTTCAGTTGCACATGATGAATATGTACAGATAAAATATGTCAAACATTTTGTCAAAATAACTAGGGAGACAGAAGGTAGTAGGTGCATTGATGATCATTTTAGTTGGGTGATGGGTACTTTGGGGCACATGTGTATTTTCAATTTGTAGGAAATTAATTTTTTTCTGTGGCAATTTGAAAAAATGACACCTTGGCTCTACATACATTACACACAAAATTTTCTAAAATTATACCTTTCTCTGTCTCTATCCCTTGTTCTTGCACATTCTCTCTCTCTCTCTCTCTCTCTCTCTATATATATATATATATATATATATAT
>NW_024355205.1:12070864-12076345 GCF_902729225.1 Pteropus medius
ACATTCTCTCTCTCTCTCTCTCTCTCTCTCTCTCTATATATATATATATATATATATATGTGTGTGTGTGTGTGTGTGTGTGTGTGTATGTATATATATACGCGTATATATATACATACACACACACATACACGTATGTATGTATCTGTCAAAATATCTTATACATGCAATCTCCTTTATAAATACCTAATTTTTTCTCATGCCTACTATCTCTCTCTACTTTTTCCTATAGAAATCTAACTGGCCTCAAAGTTTTCCACTTTCTCCTCATTTTCACTACTCTTGTCTATAAAACAATACCAAGAGGAAACTAGGTTAGGCAGAAACCCTCTCAGAATGAGGATAGTATTCTTTGAGAAGAAAGGGGAGACAGAGACTGGGATTTCTCATTGTCCATTTGTTCTTATAATTTTTAGCATATCCCATATAATTCTCAGGCTTGCTATAAAATTGTTGATCCCACCTATCATATAATCCGGCAAGTAGCAAACACTTAACTGCTAGCATCCTCCCTTGCACTCTGTTATACTGCACTTTCACATATGTTTCATCCTGTCAGGTGACTGCAGAATATTATAGGGAGGATTGAGAAGCAAAGTATCGGCTAATGGAAAAACATACCTCAACGGTGGGTCTTTTATAAAAGATTAATGAGTCTAGACAAAAGTAATTATGCAAGTGAACAATAAGAGAACACATAGTGTACACACCCTGGGCACTGACTGCTGAATGAAATCGAGTTATCACCCCACTTCATTGACACCAAACTATTCCTCCTTCCCTAAACATTCCATGAGACATAACAATACATTATTTTCCCTTCTGTAATTCTCTCTGCTGGCAGTCTGAAGGGATTTACAATAGTTTTCTCTTAAGAACTTGGAAGTAGAGGAAATAATATCATCCATGGAAGGGAAAAATGTAAAGGCAATTTTGCACCACAATATTTTGCCAAATGTCATTTGTGCCAAAAAAAAATTAAATAAATAAAATAAAAATGCATACAATAGTGAATTCTGGATCAAAGAAAAATAAATGAGGAATTTAGAG
The DNA here is from genome assembly GCF_902729225.1 of Pteropus medius. Lineage (NCBI taxonomy): Eukaryota > Metazoa > Chordata > Mammalia > Chiroptera > Pteropodidae > Pteropus > Pteropus medius. The sequence goes on from NW_024355205.1 coordinate 12,071,915, forward strand.
ATTTTATTCTTATTTATATATGTACAATATTTTTGCTAAATAAAACACCTATAATGAAATATATATCTATGGAATTGGTTCACAGGATTGTGGAAGCTGAGTAGTCCCACCATCTGCTGTCTCTGAACTAGAGACCCCAGAAAGCTGGTCTAGTTCAAAGGCCTGAGAGCTAGAGAGTCAATGGTATAGATTCCAGTGTGAATCTGAGAACTAGGAGCTCTGAGGGCAGGTGAAGATCCATGTCCCAGCTCAGCACTCAAGAAAAGAGAGCAAATCCTCCCTCCCTCCACTTTTTTTGCTCTATTCAGGTCCTCAGTGGATTGGACGATGCCCAGCCACACAGGGGAGGGAGATCCTCTTTACTCAGTCTGTCCATTCAAATACTAATCTCTTCCAGGAACACCCTCACAGACACATACAGAAATGTTTAACCAGCTATCTTGGCATCCCATGATTCAGTCAAGTTGACACAACATTAACTGTTATAGTAAATATCACAAGAGTTTTTGCTTGATCTCTATTGGGTGTTCACCACGAAAATTCAGCCACATCTAAACATATAGCAGACATGTGAATTCTAACCACCAGGTGTTTCTTTGAATAAAAACAAAAAAACTTTCTGGGATGAAGCACTGGAATACAGCTAAACACTCAAATATTTGCAACAGTAATGACTCTGTCCTTGAATAAGAATTCAAATTCTGGTAACCAGATAGTGTTTTTAAATCATATTTATTCCAGTTCCTCATGGAGTCACATCTTCTAACCTCTTGACGAAAGAGTATTTTAAGGATGAAAGATGTCTGTCTCATTTCTTCAAAATTTCTTCCAAAATTCTGAGAAATAAGACAATTCACATACTAGAGTGCACTTCTGTTTAGGAGGTAGGCGTTCTTTTAATTTCAACACAGCTGACAGCACAATTTTGGCACAATGCAGATTGCAAAATAACAAGATGGCAACAGCCCAACCTTAATTGTACCATCATGAGGGAAGCATAATGCTGCAGGAAGAGGAGCCCTGCACAAAAGCTGGGATCCAGTACCTGTGGTTTCACAGGTAGCACAGGCTCCAGGAGTGAAAACTGAATGATGGCTAAAATAGGAAAGGGGAAACTGTCAAAGGTCATGTGGTAGCTGTAAGAATTTGATCATGAACATTCAAGGAAATGCTCTAAACAAAATAACTTGAACAATATCTGAGTCCCATTAGCAGGAAAGATGAGTAATGTGAATTGTGAATAGCTGCTAGTGTAAGAAAGGCCTAAGCCCAGTAACAAGTTTAGTTACTAAAAGTCCATTTTGCCCACATTGAGGATGGAATGAGGAAGGACAGTTATAAATTCTTCACTAAATTGGATGACTATGGAAGGAATAAACTAAAAAAAATTACCCATGAGCAGAGCAGGAATAAGACTGATGTCTATTTCTTTCTGTTTTACTGTTATAGAATACAAGTAAATACTATATAACTAGCAGGAAAATAATGTGATTTTCACTAAAAAGTAGCATAATTTCTAAAAAATAAATAAATAAACAAACCGGGTGCACATTTCAGCAAAGTGTAGGTAAAGTACGAAGTAAAGTAATGGTAAATTAAAGGTAAAGTGCAAAGGTTCTGAAGCAGGCAATCCCTGGCCAGTGTCTTTGTTCTGTCACTAATTTGGCCTTGAACAAATTACAGACCAAAGTCTCTGTTTCTTGTCCTGTTAAGTGAAAATAATTATTCCACCCTCCTAGATGGCTGAATAAATTAAATGAAATACTGTATTTCATTTAATTTACAAATAATTAATTTAAGAATAATAAGTGCTTAATAAAACATAGCATAGAGGCTGGTACATACTGAGAACTCAATGAGTACACAATTTTATTATATTATCTGCATATTTTCATATTTAAACAACTGAATATAAACGAATTCTACATATTGATATTTATCATTTTAATAGAGAACTATTACATGATTTTGCTGTTATACATTCTAATTATATCTTTCCTACCTATATTGGCCAAGAAAAATTAATGCAAGTACACACACACATTTACACACACACAAACACACAGAATTCCAAAGCTGGCAATAAGAACAGGATGATTTCATGCGCTGATTTATAACTGGGACAATAACCTGGATTTTCTCCCATGTACATTTATTTCAGGACCTTTTTAACTTCATCAGATTCATTATAATGCTAATGATATAGCTTCACGTAAAGGGTAAAGAATCAGTGAATATTTGTAAGGGACTCTGAAATATTTTTAAGTTTTACTATCCTAAGGTGGAGACAATTTAATTGTTTTCACTACTACATTTTCCCCTGGCATTTCATGTTATCCTCCTCAGCATTTTTGTCCTTTCAGAGTCAGCCTGCCAAGGAGGCAGCATTTCATAATAATTGTTTTCATTCCTTACAGTGTCAATAACTTCCTCCTAAAAATTAGTCACTGTTCACAATACAGAGACAAACAGACATCTCTCTGAACCCCAGCATGAAGTATATGACGTTATCATGGAAAGAAGTATCCCAAGAAGGTTCTGTGACTTTTATTTTAGGGTTAGTAAAGGGAAAACTCAAGAATATTATTCCTGAAGCTAAAAAAAAAAAATGTTGTCAAAATTTCGTAGTTTTATTTCACTACTTAAAGAAAAAAATATATATTTTCTATTTACTGTTTTTATACGCAATCATGGCAGAGTAGTTCAAAAGTTCACGGTTTTTAAGAGAATTAAATATGAATTTTGTAGGAGCATCTCTCCTCCATCCACATAACTTAGACTTGGGTACTTGCACAGGAAAGGATATTTTCTCAACCACAGCAATTTGATTAACTCATGTTTCTTTTACTGTTTTTTTGAATGGGCCTTTTATCACCTGCTTCCTCCATCATTGCACAAGAGAACTTTCCTGGCTCCCTTTGGATTTCAGCATAGGTGAAAGTGGTAACTTAAATGTGTTTAAATTGACTGTCAAAACATGACTTGGTAAAAATCCATTAAAATAATCTCCCAAATGCCCTGATGCATTAAACATTTGCAAGTACACCTACATTGCAGGCAGGGAATGTGTTTATCTCCCTTTTACGAATAGCCTTCAAAAGAAAAAAGGGAGCCCAGAAATTGACAGCTGGTCCAGACAGAATTTCCACACATTGAGTGTATGCTTGCAGGAAGCTTTTATTCTGTTTGTGTAGATAATAATGTGGTTCCTTAATTAGTTCTGGAAGGCATACATTGTAGGCTGAATGTTACCTGGCAAGCGTTCAAAAGACACAAGTTTACATTTTATTTTTCTCTTCTCAAGTAATATTCTTTAAGAAATGAATTTCATATATTAGAAAAAACTACTCCCTTCATAAAACATTAAAAGATTGCAACAATGAAATCTCTTTTTTGCCACATTTTGTTTAATTAAAATCTAGCTTTGGAAAGCTCAAATACACACAGAGTAGGTATGAAATTGCTAGTAGACAAACTGAAAAGTTCCAAGTAAAACAAGGTATCAAAGAACCACTAATAACCTAGGCTCTGGCCCATAGGACCTATTAAAGTGTTTGATTGTGTATTATAAATACTTCTCAGCATTATTATGGATATTTTTACATAATGCGATTTTTATATCTAGTAACTGATAAAATGAAATAGTTGTTGAAATAATTTTTAAAGATTACTAGTTTTATTAAAGTCATTTACCAAGAGTAACAAATAAAAAGTAAAGAACATTTTCTAATCCTTTGAGTCTTTATGGTACCATTAAATGGACACATTTAACAAAGGCATGTAAAATGTACTAACTTTTTATATGATGTATAACACATTCAAAAATATTTATATGCCATCAAATATGTTCATTATGGTCTTACTAGGTGCTATAGGAATTGCAAAGAAATAAACATGCATTCTACCATCAATGAGCTCACAATTTATTCAAATGTATGACCACTATACTAAATAATTTAAGGTGGAAATTTATTTTTGAAGAGTATTCAAATTGATTAAATGTCACTTACTTTGTGTGAGGAAAAGCAAATGACTAATTTTAGCTCAAACATAGGGTATGTAAGATGAATTGTGGGAAGTAATTGTGAGTGAAAGAGGGAGATAGGAGTTGAAAACTAGATCATGGAAAATTGTGAGTGCTTGACTTATGTCTTTGGAACTTTTACCTAAAAAAAAAGCAGGTCCTAATGGTGCAATCAATAAGGACTTGTTGTAGTAACAAATTTAAATTTCCAAAAAGATGCCAATCAACTATTTAGTGGATGAAACTTAAGCTTGGAAGAAAAATAATGCTTAGATGATAAATGTATTACTTAGAATCCATTTTATTTGCTTAGGTAAACTTCTCAAAATAAATGAATTTCATGATTACTACCTACATGAATGATTCAGTAAAAAAAAAAAAAAAAAAAAAAAAAAAAAAAAAAAATT